>NC_056734.1:843297713-843332713 GCF_019279795.1 Protopterus annectens | reverse complement strand
TGGCTGAGTATTAGGTAAGGGGTTAGGGGGATCAGAGCTGTCTGTAGATAATTGGTTGGCTAGAGTTTGTATGGTGTTTGTGAAGAAAGTGTTAAAGGCATTGGCAGTTTGATGAGAGGTATTATTCTCAGACCCTAGAGGTGAAGGAGTGCTAGAGTGGCCTGGGTGAAGGAGGTTGTTCACACTTGCCCAGAATTTTTATGGATTTTTGTGGTAATTTTGCTGCAGCTTGCTATAGTAGTTTTTTTATCTGAGAGAATAGCTTTTTTTGTAGCATTTCTCAGCTGTCTAAAGGTTTGTTGATCTGGGGTATTTCTGGTTGCTCTCCACTTAGCCCAGGACTTATTTCTAAGTAAAATTTTTCGTCTGGTATCTTTTGAGAGCCAAGAGGCAGGTTTGGATTTTGTTCTAATGGATCATTTAGGTGCGTGACTGTCAAGGATAGTTAAGAATTTATTATTGAAATATATAGCAGCTTCTTAAAGAGGTAGGGTTTTTAGAGGGTTCCAGTCACAGGCACTAAGTTCCATTTGAAATAGTACAGGCTGGAAATTTTTCTTGGATCGAAAGGTCCTATAGTTGGGAGTATTGTTAATGTCATTCCTTTGTCTAATGATATAAGTGAGCATGTGGTCACTTACATCATCAGGCAAAGTTCCTACTTTATACGTTTGTGCTTGTTTACTGATCAGTATCCAATCTAGTATAGTTTCTTTATTATTAGGTTTGTTGATTCTAGTGGTGGTGGAGATAGTTTGATTAAAGCCATGCAGGTTGATATGAGAGGAAGGATTGTCTGCATTTATAGTATTCCAGTCAGTGTTAACATCTCCAAGAATAATAGTTTCTTGTGGGAAAGTTGTAGATAACCATCATAGGGTATCTTCTATTGTAGAAATATTATTGCCTGCAGGTAGATAGATGCAGATTATATATAGTGCTTTGGTGGGATTGAGTTGAAATTTGGTGATTAAGAGTTCAATTTTACTATCTTTAGGTGGGTTATAAGGTATAGAGGAGATGGGTAGTTCATTTCTAAACAGTAAGGCTACTCCACCTCCTTTGCATTTTACTCTATCAAGTCTTAGTATATTGTATCCTGGGGGGATTATTTCATTATCTTTAGTTGTAGGTTTTAACCAGGTTTCTGTAAGGCAGAGGATGTCAAAGGAGTAAAGTCTAGAAGGGAATGGAGATGGGCAACTTTGTTGTTAATACTGCGGATATTAAGATGACCTATTAGTAAGAAGGGGCTGGGCTTGGTAGTTAGGGTGTTGGGAGGGGTACGAAGAATAGGTGAAGTAGAGAGATTGGTAGGGCCTGGGTTAGGGTGGATGTCACCATCTTGTAAGGAGGGTGAGTTTAGTGCTAAAAGAGAAGTAAGGACAGGTAGAATTTTTAATTTTTTATTGTGGGCTGGTGTAATTTTAAGTGTGTAAGGCGATGATATTTCGGTATCAGGTAGCTAGAAGTAGAGCAGATATTTATTAGGGGATGTGTAAAGGCAGTGTTGTATAGTGATGCTTGTTTAGGAGAGTAGTTGAAGAAGTAGCAGTTTGCATTTTCAAAAGAGGTAAGGAGATAGGTAGTGGTCAGGATAGGAATAAGAGTGGCTGAGAGTATTACCAAGGATAAGATGGTTTTAGTTATTGTAGGCATATTACTTAGTAGATGCCACTGTGTGTGTGTGTATATATATATATATATATATATATATATATATATATATATATATATATATATATATGTGTATGTGTGTGTGTGTGTGTGTGTGTGTGTGTGTGTGTGTGTGTGTATGTGTGTGTGTATATATATATATATATATATATATATATATATATATATATATATATCATGTGTGTGTGTGTATGTGTGTGTGTGTGTGTGTGTGTGTGTGTGTGTGTGTGTGTGTGTGTGTGTGTGTGTGTGTGTGTGTGTGTGTGTGTGTGTGTGTGTGTGTGTGTGTGTGTGTGTGTGTGTGTGTGTGTGTGTGTGTGTGTGTGTGTGTGCGTGTGTGAGTGTGTGCGAGCTCACCCGTGCGCATGTGGCTTAAAAAGGAAATCCCAAAATAGATTTTCTTCATACACAGCTACAAATCCTATGTATGCTTTCCACTATTAATTTATTATTTATTAAATGGGTAAAATCTAGAAGCATTTGGACTCAAAAGCCTAAACCAACTGACAGAACTGTCTCCTCAGTCCACACAGTGTACTTCCTCAGTTCTTTCCATGGAAGAGTTCTGCAAATACTTTAGTGACCTTCCAGACTCTTCCACAAATGACTCCCATCACGTCTCTCAATATCTTAGCTCAAGAAATCTGGACAAAGCCAAAACTAATGAGGGGACAAAGACCTAGAAATAGGGACTGATATTAAATATTGCTCTTATAAACTTAGAAAGTTGCTAGAATAGCAATTTTATCAGGGTTTTATGTTGGCATGCATTTTTGAAGGATATGAAGCTTGAAACTCTAATATCTGTCATTATTTATTGACTTCTATATCCAGTGGTTTGCCAGAAAACCCCAAATTTTATGAGGAACAGACTAAAAATATGAAGCAAAAATCTGCACATTCCACGAAAATCTGGAGAGTTGAGAAGTATGGCTTCCATATCACTTCCCTCTTCTTACCAGAAGTCATTTCTTTGTTTCATTTTAAAACAAAAATTATCCAAGTACACAGTTAATCTTCTAAACAAATGAATCTATATGGTCCACCATGTTCAGACAACTATCAAACCTGGTTCATCTTCCAGTGCCAGAAGTGCAGCCCCTAATGAATATTTTCAGTCTTTGTCTCAGTGATACCATAAGGGGCAAAATATGGAAAACTGCTATAGCTGAACTTCTTCCCAAATAAAAAGTCCTACATTCCTTCCAACATTCATCCCATTTCCTTCCTTCCAACCCTGTGCAAGACCTTCAACAAAATGTTCTACCTACAACTTACTAAGATTATCTCTAACTATAATCTTCTCTCATACAAAAAGCATGGGTTTTGATCCAGAAGGACCACCTCCACAGCCTTCAGTTCAGTCAGAGATTACATTGTCATGACAATAAAAAAAGGCATGCTCTCTGGAGTAAATTTCAAAGACTTCACTACAGCATTCAACTTGGTTATTAATACCACCTTCTAAACCACCTCAATGAACTGTGCATTAGCCCTGATTCCACACAACGGTTACCCAACTATCTGTCAAATCTCCATTTTAAAGTCTCCTATAACTTCTAACTCAAATGTGTCCCACAACACTCCATCTACAAAGCCCCACTATTCTCCATCTACATCAAATTCCCACTTGGCAACCCTCACCTTCCTCTCCTTCTATATGCAGATGATATGGTCGTCTACCAGTCAAGCCAATTAGCTACTTTATAACAAGATAGACAATCAGAAATCTAATGACTTATTCATTGGACTGAAACTAAACCGCTTATACTCAACAAAATAAAAATTAATGTTATTCAGCTTCAACCAGAAATTCAACAGATACCCAAAGTTCCTTAACATTTATGAAAAGAAAATGACACTTCAGTAGCGCAAGTTCCATCTTTCAAATACATTTTGCAGTTATCCCTCTCTAAACTTCAAATTCCATCTAGATAACACATGCAGAAAGATCGACTCCCTTTTATTCTTGGCACGTACACTATCTCCTAACTCGCCCATGCGGCCAGATCATCAACTGAGGAAAGGATCTTACTCGCACTACTCAGATACAGTCTCCCTGTCATCTCTGAAGCCTTGGCATATAAATCCACTACCTTACAACTCCACAGAAAACAAAATCTGTAAACATATCGGTCACTCCCAAAACAATGATCACAACTGCTTAACGATAAATAAAGCAAACTGTCTCCCTGTTAAGCACAAACCAGACCTATTTCTAGGATTTCGATTTTTCTAACTTCTGTATCACCAGTCTCTCTCACCACTAACCTCAAAATTAATAAGGCAACCCCCACATACAACCTGAGAAACCTTAATCATACAATCTCTCATGCAGATCCTCAGTTCAAACTGTATACTTCAGATCATGCTTTCTCTATTCTTGGCTTATCCCACATTCTGGACACAGCTAAAATCTCATGTAACTGTGCAACCAAAATCCATCTGCAACCCTCAGGTTATATAATCCAGATCACCCCTACCCGCATCCTTCACTCAAACTAATGTCCCAACCACTTTCCTTTACTTCTTACCATTGACACAGCTAATACCCTTTACATGCTTATCCATACCTGTCGACCTCTTAGAACTAGAAATCTGGACAAAGCCAAAAATAATGGGAAGACAAAGGCTCAAAAATAGGGACAGATTTTAAATATTGCTCTTATGAACTCAGAAAGTTGATAGAATAACAGGAGTTGCATCAGTATACATTTTCTGAAGGATATGAAGTCTGAAACTCAAGTATATGTCATTATTTAATGACCTCAGTCCTCAATGCTTTGACAGAAATCCAAAAATGTTATGAGGACCGGACCAAAAATTTGAGTAAAAAATCTGGACATTGTGAGAAAATCTGGACAGTTGAGAGGTGTGCACTTATCTCTTCAATTCTGCTAAAAGCTATTTAGCTATGCTGTATTTCAAATATCTGTATATGTTGTAAATCATGTTCATTGTAAATTATGGCCTCTACTACTAATTGTTGCTTTGCATTCAGTTTATTTGTAAAATTATGTTCTTCCCTGGGCTGAGACTGAAGTTTGTCAAATATGGTCAGTGCTCTATCCCAGTAAACAAATGAAATAAATAAATAAACGTCTCAATGTGCAAATTAATCTGTGACATATTTTTTTGGCCTGGAATTAGCTGTCACGCCCATATATGCATGTTTTTTTCAGGCTGCTGAAAACTTTCAGACCTTATTTCATTATACTGTGTGTGTGTGTGTGTGTGTGTGTGTGTGTGTGTGTGTGTGTGTGTGTGTGTGTGTGTGTGTGTGTGTGTGCGTGTGTGTAAGTGTTGTGTGTATACTTATTTTTCATTATTTATTTATTATCTTATTTATTAATTATTAATATCTTATTTTATTTTTTTACTTTTATTTGTACTACACTGCCAAGAAGACATTTTTATTTTCCAAAAGACCCCTCTGCATGGATTTTTTTTTCTTACCTAATTACCTGCTGTGTGCCTTCTTCTGGTGCAGAATCTTCAAGCCTGTTTCTTAGTGCACTTTCCTAGATCTAGTCATATTGCCAAAATGGTGCATTATCTATACTAGATAGTTCTGTAGGGGAGAAGTAACTTAGAGTTTGCTTTGTTAAGCTACTTTGCTGAAAGATCCTGGGTCAAAGCTACCTGAAGGGCTTTCCAACATCTCCACTCTATCAATCAGTAGACTACATGTACCTGCTGGTACTAATGCAATTTGCAATAGTGAACTCAAAATGTGCTTGACATATTCATGTGATGTAGCTCCTATATATGAGATTCTTAGAAAGCATTGGCATCTTTTGATGTCTGATGCCAAGTGTAGAAATATACTTGACACACAGCCATGATTTGCTTTTAAGAATGTTCCTTTTTTAAAGAAAATGCTTTGCTATAAACCTCTGAAGGCAAAGAATGGATTGAGTAAGTAGGTATGTAAGAAGACAAGAACATATCCTTGTAATGGATGTAATGTTTTCAGATATATTAACAATGGTAATTTCTTTATGCATCCATTTAGTTGTAAAGTTTTTGAATTTGACCTATTTGCAGATTGTAGTGCACAGAATTTAGTATATCTTGCCATTTGTCAGGCTTGTAATTGCTTTTATGTAAGAAAAATGAATAGGTGTTTTAGAGATCGTGTCAGGGAGCACATCTATAACATTAATAGGCAGGATATAAAGACTGCTTTAGCAAAGCATATTGTTAATGAAGGTGCTGAAGATAATTTTAAGTTTATGGCTATTGACAGATTTTTTGGTAAGATGAAGGGGGTGATGTTAAAGTTTAGACCGAAAGCCTTGAGACTAATTAGATTCTTAGATTAGCAGCACATAGGGACAAAGGGTTAAAAGAATGTGTCCCTTTAAGACCTGTGCTGAGGCAGAGGTGTTTGAAATAGTGATTGGTAGTTTTCTGTATTTATATACATCTATTTTTTTTTTAATTTTTAGATCTGATGAAGCATCGGTTGTTGGTGCAAAAGTGGTCATCTTTTACTGTGTATTTTATTTTACTTTATTAAAATGTATATCCTCCTACTGGCTTCTGTGCATTTCTGATATACTGAGAGACAGAATGAAAAATGCAACCACCAGCAGCCAAGGGTCACCCATGAGAACAAACTGCAAATGTAGAAACCAAAATCTCCAAGCGACCACCACAGCTAAAAGCACACATAGTTTATTAAAAATACGATAGGATAAGCGCTTTCACACAAAGTGCTTCTTCAGATCCATATGACAGACAAACATTGCATCCAAGTTTAAATATCTTAGCAATAATAAAACAACCAATAAAAGCTAATCAATAAAACAATTAAGTCACTGGTGATTTACGTTTCTTCAGAAAAGGTTTTAAAGGCATAGTAGCATTAATGCCTGGTGATTTATCTGCTTGCATCCTTGCTATCCACTGCATGTCAGCTAGCTCTACTCTATTGTTAATATCACTCCCCCTTATTATCTGACATCAGCTGCAGTACTGCAAATTCAAGCTTGTGCCCTTCATTACTGGATATATGCTTAGCAAAAGCGTTAAAGAGATTCATTTTCCTGATGTCACCCAGATGTTGCATAATATGTTCTTTAAGCATTCTGGTCATGTTACCAATATAAAAAGAGGCACATGATCTACAGCTAGCTAGAAAAACTAAATTCTTAGAGCTACAGTCTGCATACAAGTTGAAAGTGAATACGCGATTGGCAGATGATGTGTGAAGGATACAGTGAAAGAAATATGAAGTTACATTTTGAAAGAGGAGAGACAGAAGGAAAAGGACACTGACACATGAAGCCTGTGTGATTCGATTACAGACAGATAGGAAGAGTGAGAAGTCAATGTCAGAAGCAGAGGCTAAGGCAGTTAGAAAACTTGGGACACCTGCAGTGAGAGGAGGAAGACGGAAGGGCTACTTTAGGCTAACATTTGGCCAAACCATATAAACTCAAAGCACTCCTTCTGTCACCAGTTTTTAAGTTGTGGAACCTATTTTCCTGCAGCAGCAACCAGTTCTTCCTTTCAATGAAGCTTATATAATTATAAAGAAATATGAGGGATTGTTTCCTAGATGTCATTTACAAAACCATTAAGATACCAATACATGCCCATTCCACTAGAGAATAGTACCTTAAATAAATCAAATGGTCTTCATTCTAAAACCACAGCAGCAGCATAAAATAAAATAAAAACAACCTTCTCTAGCTATTGGTTTTCTTTTCCACCTCCATACCTACAACTATATGCTGTGATCGCACTAGGATACCTGTTCCATGTTATGAGTTATGCTTAAGTCATATCTAGGACATCAAGACCCTTGATATTCATATTTCATTTTGCATTATATAATAATGCCTGCAATTAAGTACTTTACTTAAGCAATAATCCATAACTATGTGGGTGTGTGTTGGGGGGGTGTCAAAAGCTAATTCCATCAAATGTCTGTTTATCAAACAAAATCCATGGAAAGTTCACTTCAGCGAATGTTCACTTCAACAAATTGGTTAATCAGTTAACCAGGGGAAGGAAGGAGTTGGCCATCATCAGAAATTTGCCCTTTTCCCCACTGTAGTGCGATCTCAGAGTTGGTATATATTGTTAGGGGGTATGGGGTGCACAGCCCCCCACCTGGATGGGTTTGAAATACTGTGTTGTGTGTGACATTTGGAATGCTGGCCAAGTCCTTACTTTTTCTGGGTAAATAATTAATTGAAGTGAACATTCACTGAAGTGAGCATTTGATGTATTTTCTTCAGTGAATGAGATTCGATGAAGTTAGCTTTCAATGAAGTAATATAGCCCTGTGTGTGGGTATATCAGTATTTACCCACTGTTTGTGTAGTTTGATTATGAAAGTGAAGCTCAAGTGATTAAACAAAGCCAATGATGGGTGTAGCCTGATATAACCACACAAAGGAGTGGATTATTTCAATTATACAATAACATTATTTAAGAAAGAAATTGCATACCTTTGTTAAATAATGTGTTTGTATACTGGTACTTTAGTCTCCTGCAACGTTGTCTTCTCTTTGCTGATGTACTGTACATGCGTACAGGACTTATGTTCCCAAGCTTGCGCAGAACATCTGTGCAAGAGAAGCAATGGAGAAAGGACCATCTCTGTTGCTTTTTTTTCTTTTTACTATTTAAAAAAAGAAAAATTTATGAGGTACATAAAAATATGAGGAAAATTAGGTATATTTCTATTTCTTTAGTTTTATAGAACATACCATATCTTTCTCATATTTTGGTATATCCTCAGTATAGAATGCTGTTTTTCCAGCATGTACTAATAGAAAGTCTTGCCACTCAGTAATACTTCAGTGACCAGACTTCTGCTGTAGCGTTGTCACCTCACAGTATGACGTTGTCCTGTTCGATTCTCAGCTAGAGCGTCTTTTGTGTGGAGACATGCGTGAATGGGCGTACCTTCATTGAAGGTTGTGCATCAAAGCTGGCAACTCGGCACATAAAAATCTAATGCCAATCATTAGCGGTCCGGAGTTCCGCTGTGGCGACCCCTAACCGGGAAAAGCCAAAAGACACAACAACAACAACAAGATACTTGATTTGCAATGAACACACTGGCTGGGCTGTCCAATCAGCATGCTTATTTTGAATACTAATGATTCTTTATTGTATAATAAATCTTAATCACCCACTCTGTGGAGCAGTAACTTGTAGCATTCTTACAAATCCTCCTATCTATAATGTTCTGTCACTCTGTTCTCCTTTTAGTGACAGTACCAAAAACTAATAAGAGCCCCACAGGTTATAGTGCTTCCTATTATCATTATATGAAACATTGTAGAAGAAATATGACTTCCTTATGCAGTTAATATTTAACTACATCAGCACAGTTTACCTTTAAAACCGCGTATTGCAGAAGGGCGAACAGAACATTTCCAAAAGGCAGTTTGCAAGGTTTGCAAATGCCGAACGGAAAAAGGTTTGAATGTGCAATGAGCAAAAGCACAGTGAGATTCAGTCATTGCACATTCGACATTCAGGGGTGGATTGCACTATAGTGGGGATTGGGAAATGGTTCCTTTCCCCACTGTAGTGCGATCTCGGAGTTAAAATAATAAAGTAGGGGTATGTGGGCTGCAGGGTGGCTTGCCCCCTTGCTTTACACTTTGTTTTTTTTTCTTCGACTTTCATGTTTGAAAAACACCGAATCTGCTGTTCGATTTGCTGTTTTTCGAACATGTAGGTTTCTCGACATTGTCTGTTTTGTGGTTTTGAGTCGCTCATATGAGCACTCGAACCAATGCAATTAGCGGTTTTAAAGGTAAACCCATCAGCACTTGGTTAATTGCAGATGCTGTGCTTTATGTTTGAGTCTTGTTAGTTGGAAAAGTGGAAAATGGTGAGTTTTTATCTTTGTTTTAGTCTTTTGTTTTTCTACACAGTCGGTGATCTCTGCATCACAGCTCCAGGACTTCAGGGTCTGGCTTTCAGTCCTAAGTTATTTTCACTGTATGTATGGAGGTTCCATGTGTTCCTCATGTCTGTCTGAGCTTACTCTGGTTTCCTTCCACTTCCCAAAAAACATTCTGTTTAATTGGCTACTCTAAACTGTTCAGTTTAATTGCATTTACCCCTGCCCTTGTGGCCAAAAATGATAATATGACCAGTTCACTTACCAGTTAACAAATTAATAAATTAAAAAAATGTCCCTTTTTGAGTTTATGCTACTTCACAGTTGATATATACAGAAAATGGGATGGAGATTTGCCCCCCTGAATACGTAACTCTTTAGAGGTGTTTGGTGATGTTATTAATGTCACTGGGTTGCAAATGCAATTTCAGATCGTTAAAAGTTTTAGTTATGATTGGAAGCCACGGTGGTGCAGCAGTAGCGTTGTTGCCTCACAGCAAGAGGTTCTCCCGTTCAATTCTCGGCTGGAGAGCCTTCTGTGTGGAGTCTGCATGTCCTCCTCGTGGTCGAGTGGCATTCTAAAAACATGCGTAGAATGGGCATGCCTTCGTTGAAGGTTGGGCATCGAGCTGGCACCTCAGCACCCGTAAAAAATCTTCTGCCAATCATTAGCGGACCGGAGTTCCACTGTGGCGACCCCTAACAGGGAAAAAAAGAAGTTTTAGTTATGATTATTTATCTATTAAGTAAACAAGGCACACTTGCAGCCTTCTGCTTGCCACTGTTTCAGACTCTGCATGAACTCTGAATATGTCTGCAGTCTCATTTTCATAAAAGGATAGGTAATAGTAAATGATGAGGCTAAAGACATTAATGACAGAAAGGCCAGCTAAATTAAGCCCTAGCCCTAACAAAGATGGAAGAAATAGCCCGCAGTCTGCAAAAGAAGCTAATACAAACAGTTCAGAAATATTAATGAAGATTGGAGGGGCAGAGAGTTAAGTTGGAGTATAACCTACTGCAAGAAACCACATGAATCATTAAAACTGCATGTCTAAACCAGTTTATATTAGACAAAAATCTTAAAAATACCTTATGTTTGCCATCAAGGTAACATGACAAAGCTGGTTGCAGAGTATTAGTACTTTGTGCATGTCATAAGCCCCTAGTGTCTTGTTACTTCACAGCTGTATATTATATATGAGTTCAGTATTATTTGAAACAGATGGTCTTGAAGACTGTTTACTGAGTCACTGGGAGGACTGTTTTTATGTGAGGTGTCATCTTTAACATATATACTGTTTATAATCGTTGAACATCACACACTGGAGATTATAATTTTTTTTCTAAGTATTATTTTTCTATAACTTTTGAGAAAATAATAACTTTTGTATGTTCCACAGTGCGTGTATATATATATATATATATGTATATATATATATATATATATATATATATATATATGTATATATATATATATATATATTGCATCATTAATTCCAAAACCATGCTATGTACAAGGTTTTAAAATATGTCATAATGCTTACACAGTGTCAAACTCAACTGCATTAATATTTGACCTCTGGCTAGCGCAGGTAAAGAGATATTAGCTGTTGTTTTTATATTAATTTATGTAGATTTAATTTTCACATTTTTCTAAATATCTCAAAAACCAAGCAACACAGATAACTCCTTAGCCACATATGGAAGCTGTCAGCTAGATGAATAAAATGCTGCTGACATTATGTGTGTAACTTGAGTGTTTGCTGAGATATTTTAAGTTGTTTACAAAATATTACAAATGTAATTGTTACCATGATTACTGTAATTTATAAAATTCTGTTTATGACCAGTGGTGGTGCTGCGGTAGCATTGTTGCCTCACAGTAAGATGCTGTCCGGTTCGATTCTCAGCTAGAGCATCTTCTGCGTGGAGACGTGTGAATGGGTGTAACTTTGTTGAAGGTTGTGCATCAGGGCTGGTAACTTGGCATGTAAAAATCAACTACCAATCATTAGTGGACTGGAGTTCTGCTGTGGTGACCCCTAACCAGGAAAAGCCAAAAGACACAACTATATATATATATATATATCATTTTTTTTTTTTTTTGGAATGCATTAATTGTATGTTTAGCATTTTGTCTACTCTGTTGTACTATCCATGATGAGATATCCAGGAGAATTAACAAACTGTTTAAGATTTACTACCTACACCTTGGTCATGAGACCTCACTGTCTACTTAGTAATACATAATTTGCTGTCAGGCTGAAAGCATTTATTGTTATACACTGTGTCTGCCTTACAGAATATGCTGTACTGATAGCTGATACAATGCCTCTCTCTCCTGGCATGCAAACATAATCTAAACATGTATCTATTTGAACATGTTGTCCAGTCAACATAAAATTGTTATCATCTGGTTATCTTGTAGACGGCACAGAGATTCAGTAGGTATCAAGTCTTATCATTGCATCTCAAGATACGCGTGTGTGTGTGTGTGTGTGTGTGTGTGTGTGTGTGTGTGTGTGTGTGTGTGTGTGAGTGTGTGTGTGTGTGTGTGTGTGTGTGTGTGTGTGTGTGTGTGTGTGTGTGTGTGTGTGTGTGTGTGTGTGTGCGCACGCACGCATGCATATTTGTTTGTCTGTGGAATATGTAGGTATCCAATTTCCTGTCTTACATATGAATAATATCTCTTACTGCAGGGGTACAAAACATGTCTTACGAAGAATAGCAAAGTCATAATATGTTTTCCCTATTGGTAAGTATAAGACACTGCAAATATCTAACACCAGACCCCTACATATTCCATGTTTCTAACAGGCTAGTGAAAGTTCAAGCACTTGTTTTTTCAGGGTTATATAGTGTACACAATTGAGCATTAGAAGGGCTGTGCAGGAACAGTTGATTGTGGGAGTTCAAGCATTTGTTTTTTTGAGCAAGTGGCAGTGAGCAGTTGTGTTGTGAGCTAGTAGCATGCAAGTAACTGTAGTAGACCTGTGAGTACTGGTGCAAGAAATGAGAAATGGTGACTGTTGCTTAACTGAATTTTAACCTGATGATGGCAGTAGAGAAGTAATAAATTAGTGATGATACTGGAAGAGTGGTAACAAATTCTGTGATAATATTAGTACAGTGGTAATATGCAAAATATTTTGTACTCTAGCTAAGTTATATGTTTCTATAGGTTTATCTTCACTTCTTCAAGGTGAGATTGCTCACAGATTATTAGTTTAGCTATGTTACTTAAGAGATTTTACCCATATGTTCACTATGCACTGTAGCAATGTCTACAAAATCACTGTTTAGTGCTTTATTCTTGGCATATTTCCTTATGTCAGAGAAAGACCAAACAAGTTTTTGTTGTCATTTTTTCAGGTCAGTGCTATTTGTCCAAGCTACTTTGAACTTGGAATGAGAACAATAAACTAATGGGTGCAAAAGCCTCTACTTGGGTGTGCAGAGGACCTGGAAAACAACTTATATGAGCTTTGCAGGATGTATTTAACTATAACCATTTCCTGCACTGCTATTGCAATGCCTTATCTGCTCACTGTAACTGTTGTGCCTTTGCATGTTTGCACATGTGCTTTTGAGGCTGGAGAGTGAGATGTCATAGTGGAACCATTTTACCTCATCATCCTTTTATTTTGTTCTGTTATTGAATAAATATAGACTTTGTGAGATTTGACATTAGATATGTGTAATATTCTGTACTACAGGGCTAAGGAACATGCTCTTTCAAGAGTGACAAAGCCACAATACAGATATTAATAAGGTGGGTAGATGAGTTTACTAATATTTGCTAACCCTAACCCTAACTCTGTCCCTTACCTAAGAAAAACCCTTTCTGTAGCACTATCATTACACAAGACAAACTCGGACACATTCCACATGCACCAACATACATCCACAGCACTCAAGCTATTGCCTTACCCAGCCCTTAACCTAACCCTAACCCACATATGATTACACACACACACACACACACACACACACACACACACACACACACACACACACGCACACACACACACACACACACGGACACACACACATGTATTGCAGAAGGGCGAACACACACACACACACACGCACACACACACACACACACACACACACACACGCACTCACTCATAAAATAAATACACATAGCACTCAATCTATCCCCTTATGATAGTTCTCAAACTCTTAGCACAGAAAATCTGGGCAAAGCCAAAAATAATGGAAGGGACAAAGCCCTAAAAATAGGGGCAGTTTTTAAATAGTGCTCTCAAAGACTTAGAAACTTGCTAGAATAAAAGGTCTTGTGTTACCATGCATTTTCTGAAGGATAGAAAGTCTGAAATTGAAATGCCTGTCATTATTTAGTGAATTTAGTCCTCACTGATTTGCCTCAAAAATCCAGAAAACCACAAATTTTATGAGGAACAGACCAAAAATATGAGGGCAAGAATCTGGACATGCTGCGAAAATCTGGACAATTAATCCAAAATCAAACTTCGTGACCAAGCCTGGGACAAATGGAGAGCCACAAAAACCCCCCAAGACCGTTATAAATTTCAACAACTAAGAAACGCCACTAAAACTGCCATTACCCAAGACAAAAAACAATATTTCTGCAGCCTCCAGCAAAAACACCAGAACAACCCAAAGAAATTCTGGGCAGGTTTTAACAACCTTCTGCACCCAGGCAAAACTTCCACCCCAACCCCTGAGAAACTGTTAGAGAAAGGCCAAGAAGAAGTAGCCAACACCTTTAACTCCTTCTTCACTGAGACTATCCAAACCCTAGCCAGTCACCTTACCTCCACTTCCCCACCTGCTGCTAAACTGCATCTTGACACCCCTACCCCCTTCAATTTAAAGCCAGTCTCTTCCTCCTATGTACGCTCCCTCCTAAAAAAACTCAAACCAACCATCCTAGCGGCTGACCACCTTCCTGAATTCTTACAAATTGTCTGATGAAATAGCCTACCCCATATCAATCCTAATAAATAGAACTATAACTGAGATGAACATTCCCTCCATTTGGAAGACTTCCTATATCATTCCACTTCACAAAGGAGGTACCTCCCTGGAAACGTCAAATTATAGACCAATAGCCATTCTGTCCCCGATAGCGAAAATCATGGAAAGATGCATCCACAAACAACTTCTTCACTATCTGACCTCTAATAATCTCTTGTCCAATGCCCAGCATGGTTTACACCATAGTACAACTACTGCCCTCCTTTCCTTTGTTGAATCAATCAACAACAATCGTAATAACAAACTCATATCCTCTGCCCTCTTTCTGGACCTATCAAAAGCATTCGATATGGTCAATCATCAATTCCTTCTCAACATCCTTGAAAACCTACGTCTGGACACTCCAGCACTAAACTGGTTCAATGCCTACCTCACTGGTAGGCAACAAGCTGTCCTGTGGCAAAACAGAATATCAGGACTGCTCCCTAATACCATAGGTGTTCCTCAGGGCTCGATACTGGGCCCACTTCTGTTTTCCATCTTCATAAATGACCTTCAATCAGTCATCCCTAAATCCACCTGCATACAATATGCCGACGACTCCACCTTAATCTGCTCCTCTCGAATCACCAAATGACCACACAACATTGTTTTCACTAGTTGAAAATGGTTCACTGACTTAAAACTCCTACTTAACCCAGCTAAAACCAAACTATTACTTTTCTTCCCAACGTCTTCTCACCTCTAGGCAAAGAACTCCCAAACACTAACAACATAACCTTTCATATTAAATCCAATAATGGGACCCTCATAACCCCTGTCACCAGTACCAAACTGCTAGGTGTCACTATTGATCATAAGCTCAAATTCGACATACACATTACCCAAACAGTAAAGTCTGTTAACAAAAAACTAGGATCTATGTACAGAATTAAAAACTTCCTAACTCCCACTACCAAATTAACTATTGCCCGCACCCATCTCCTCTCTTCCCTCCTCTATGCTTCCCCGATCCTCTCTTTTCTCAATAAACGTGAACTTAACATGCTCTCTCTTGCCTACAACCACACTGCCAGATTTATTACAGGTTCCTTATCGAACCCATCATTGCCTTAATCTGAAAACTTGGCTGGTTGGAACTGCCAAATCTCCTCAAACTTAGCCAACGCTTATAAAATAATCAACCATCCTGATAGAACTCCTCACTGTGCAAATTTCTGACTCCATATACTAACCTCAACAGTCTCCGATCATCAAACAGCATCCAGATCCTAACCATTAAAGCAAAAACTCAGGTGGGGATGCCCTGCCAATTCCATTGGCAAGCAGTGGAACTCCCTGCCAAACAACCTTAGACTTACTACTTCACTCAATCAGTTCAAATCTAACCTTAAAGAATATCTCTCCACACAATGGACATGCCCATGTCGAGAACCTGACTAACTACATATCTCATAACTTCTAGTCCCATATCCCTAGCCCATTTCCTAATTGCAGATCTCTAAAATCTCTCTTTCCTTTTAGTAATAAGGAAAATCTCTGATTTCAGTCTATTTTCCAGTATCATTAACGAAATCAATGTTTTGTGTATAACTTCCTGTCTGTCCTTTTGTCTTATATAACATCTATGTAAATTTTCATTCCTGCATATGTAAGCTATATTCTCTTTTTTGTAACAATACTTTGAATCTTGTAATTTAAATATGTACTTCCATTGTGTATTGGAGCTTTTCTCCTCGGGCCTCTACTGAAAACGGATATGTATCCAGCTAGACCAGCCCGGTTAACAAATGTAAAATAAATAAATAAAAATAATAGGTATGCCCCTTATCTAACCCTTACCCAAACCCTGACCCCCATATAATCACAAGTTAATATACTTTCCCACCAAGGAACATTTTCAAAAATTGTATCATTTGATCACACCGCACAGACCCGTACAGTTATATATATTGTAGAAAGTTCAAAGTTACTGAGTCATGCCACCATTGAACCTTACCAGTTCCAACCCTGGACCGTACCTCCCTACTCAAGGAGAATTATGAATACTGATCCAATTATTCAGGTCCCGTTTGAAGGAATAGAGTACATTGCACTGCTTTATCTACAGGGCAGTCATTCCATAGGAGAGGAAGAGATACTGAGTAATGAATCTGTCTCTCCACCTTGTTTTATTTATTTGATGGAAAAAACAAGGCGGAGAGACAGAATCATTGCTCAGGCAATATATATACACATACAACTGAAACCACAATCATCATACCAAATCACAAAATGCACCTTCCATTAAATACAAGTCAAAAATGAAAAAAATAACCCAAACTAGTAGGAGCTGTACACCAAACACCCCACACAATTTTTGCCACTCCGTGGTGTGAAAACTGGATTATTGTCAGTGTTGATGTGACACTCTGACCCATGTTCACAAAAGGAAAAGGAGGTTGTGGATGGATTTATATATATATATATATATATATATATATATATATATATATATATATATATATATATATATATTTACCTATGTCAGATGATCGAGTTTTCAGAAACTCGAAATTCATATGGTCGAGACAATAAGATTGAGTTTCCGAAAACTCGAATATCAAAACAAAAACCCACAAAATCTACCTTTTTTATGTACCCCCCTACAAATCATATATACCAACTCCGAGATTGCACTACAGTGAGGAAACAGATAAATTTCCTGATCCTCACTGTACTGAGATCTCCATTCAAAAGTTTTGAGTTTTCAAAACCTCAGTCATATGGTCGAGACCATATGAATTTCTAGTTTCTGAAAATTTGATCAACTGATAAGGACTTATACATATATATATATATATATATATATATATATATATATATATAGATATAGATATAGATATAGATATAGATGGATAGATATAGATAGGTAGATAGAGATATATATGTTAACTCTAATAGTTATACTATCTCTGACATCCCATAATACTGGGGAAAGAAGAAACTACCTTAATACTACTGTCCATAATAGATAGAGAGATTGGTAGATAGATAGATAGATAGATAGATAGATAGATAGATAGATAGATAGATAGATAGATAGATATATAGAGATATAGGTGTGTGTGTGTGTGTGTGTGTGTGTGTGTGTGTGTGTGTGTGTGTGTGTGTGTGTGTGTGTGTGTGTGTGTGTGTGTGTGTACTAAACTAATGCTCAGCTTGCATAATGGTGGGGAAAGGAAAAACTGCAATAACATGGCAGCCCAACTATCTCACAATAAAAGACTAAACTGCCAGATTTCCATGGAAATGCACACGTCAACAACATCTCTGACAAATGCAAACAAAGTAAAAAACTAATCTCACCATCACACACAAACAACCATTGTCACACTCATTTAACACTCAAATGCACATTCACATAATAACAACCAATTATCTCTGACTCAAAAACACCCATTTTAACCCAGCTCTCACGCATTCTTAGGTTAAGCAATACTACAAAATGAACTGTCCATGAATCAGGAATCAATATAAGAATTTGATGATTACCCTCTTTAATGAAACAAGGTCTCAACAACTCAACAAAAGGAATGGAAAGATAGACAGACAGATTAGATAGAGAGATAGATAGATAGATAGATAGATAGATAGATAGATAGATAGATAGATAGATAGATAGATAGATAGATAGATAGATAGATAGATAGATAGATAGATCACTGTCTCTCTCTCTCTCTCTCTGTCCATATATATTTATATATTATATGTACGAATGCTGAATTTCATTCAGCCACTATTCAGGTAACCAAGGCTTGATGTATCAACAAATATCATTAATTAACTCCCAGACCTGAAAATCTCACTGGAAACACAAAAATGGGAGAGTGCCAAAACTGCCCCTCTGCAGGACACATTATATTTCACTGGATTGGGAGCTGATTACCTGAGTTTTGTCAGACCTAGGTTTGGTTAGTAGCGGCTTGACAAATTTACACATACACACACGCACGCGCGCGTGCACACATGCACAGAAACATACATATACACACACACACACACACACACACACACACACACACACACACACACACACACATACATATATATATATATATATATATATATATATATATATATATATATATATGTATTCACTTCAGAAGCTCGAAACACTGAAATCTCGAATTTCAGTATCTGGAGCCCAAGAAGTGAAATCCACAAAACAACGAAAACTAAAAACCGTGAAATCCAAAACCTTGAATACCAGAAGTTTTGAATTTTGCGGTTTTACTACACACACACACACACACACACACACACACACACACACACACACACACACACACACACACCATCCACCACACAAACACACACGACCACTCTACTACATGAAAGCAGGGGGGCAAGCCACCCTGCATGCCCCACTCCCCTACTTAAATATTCTCACTCCAAGGTCACACTACATACAAACACACACAAAACACCACAACATAAGCTACTTTCTCTTCACACACACACACACATCACAGCAGCAAAACACACTGACACACACCACAGCCCCTACCCAAACCCCTTAACATACACACACACACACACACACACACACACACACACACACACACACACACACACACACACACACACACTTAACTGAATACATGACCATAGCGGAACTTTAGAAGCGCAAAATTCAAAAACTCCGGTATTCGAGATTTTAAATTTCGCGCTTCTAAACTTTCACTATTATGTGGATTCGGCTTCTTGGATTCAAAATACTGAAATTCGAGATTTCAGTATTTCGAGCTTCTGAACGGAATCCATATATATATATATATATATATATATATATATATATATATATATACACACACATAAATTTATAAATATCTAAAAATGTAACCCGAAATGCATTTAGTCTAAGAAACATTTGTCTAATCAAATGAGATTAAATAGAGAAGTAGGCTACAGGGAATTAATGCTGGTGTTATTTAAGATGTAAGGATAGAAGGAATCACTGGGCAAATTAGTCCAGTACACTATTTATACCTTGCTAAAGCCCACCCAAAAGTCTGGGTTTGCAAATCAACAGTGATTCACTGTTTGTGTGGAGTTTTCCCTTTTGTCTGCAGTTGTACAGCATTAGGGGTGCATAAAGCTGGTCACCCTAAAAAAAAGTATTTGCTGTATATGAAATTTTAGATATAATGTCATTCCATTAATGCATTTTAAATTACATTTTTAGATGTTTTAATGGATGAAAAAGTTTCTTGTGTAAAGAAAAATACCTATATATATATATATATATATATATATATATATATACATGGATGCAAATGAGTTATGAAGTATTAACCGATTTTATTGGAGTTTATAACAACAGGCATCCAATAATGCTGAAGACCTATAAGATCTATGTACAGTATATTTGTTCTTATTGGTAGTTATTCTCCGTGTTATGCTTCATTTGCATATAAACACTGATTGGTTCAAGATGTCTTTTACCACCTATAGGTTTTTAATTGGTTTTTAGAGCAATGGAATTTTATTTGTCCATATAGGCAGTTTTCATTCAATGAGGCTTATAGTCTTTTTTAGCTAATCTGCATATTGTTAGTCATTGGATAGCAGTTTGTTTAAATTTTCCTGATCAGTGTATAATGTGAGATCTGAGGAAGAGTTTACTCCAAAGCACTTATCAAGTTTATATAGACGTTTTAACTGCTTTATAAGTTTTTGGTTTATAAGTGAAGTCGTTGTGGTTTTGGAGCTCTGCTTTTTTGTTTGTACAGTTATACTTCAGTACCAACTGTTGGTGGCTTTAGTTGTGGTTTCCTTTTTTGTTTTTTATATATATATATATATATATATATATATATATATATAGACATAGATGATATAGATATATAGATGTCTGTATGTAAGTATTATGTTGATTTATAGAAAGGTGCAACATCAAAACACAAGTGATAAGTGTCTGCAAAAAAAATATATCACAAAAAATATATAAATATATTGAAGAAAAGTAACTAAGTTCATTTTGCAAGCCATTCTCTAAATCCCCACTATACTTTCAGATGAAATTTGCATGAATACTGGTAGTTGCTGAAAGGCTTTTTCTAAGGTAAGGTGCAGAGGTATGATTAAGTTAGATGCATTAGCATGGTCAAGGTTAGCATGCATTAGTAAGGTGGCAGTACACAAAATACATAAAACCAAAACAGAAAACAAAACAAAACAGATAAATGGAATATGCTGGAGTCTGATTTGTAATGTTTATGAAATACCTTTATTGTAAGATAAGGATAAGGGTTCTGAATTTGCCACTTTTCTGTAAATTCATTTGCTAAACCTGTAGTACAAGATGTTTGATGGATCACACACCAAATCTGAATGTCTTCAATGTACCTTGTACTCCAGGCCCCATAAACATACACACTTATATAGACGGACAGATATATATATATCTACACATTCATAATGCTGATTTGTATGCATTAGTAAGGTGGCAGTACACAAAATACATAAAACCCTATTTGGTATCATGTCTGATTGTGGACAATGGGGATCAGGGACTTTGCCTTTTCCCCACAGTGGAGTAATCCCAGAACTGGGTGGTGTACTTCCCTGCAAAAAGGGAGATTTTTTTAATTCTTTCGGATTTCGATCTTGAGGGACCAGTGTTTAGCAGTTTGATATGTTTATAATTTCATATTTTGATATATATATATACACACACACACACACACACACACACACACACACACACACACACACACACACACATAGAGTAAACTTTCACTTAACTGGCACCCATGAGGATTGGTAGATGCCGGTTAAGCGTAGTTTCCAGTTGTTTGAGAGCTGCTTTGTGATTTTTGATTTGCTCGTATACCAGCATACGAGTCATTTAAAATTGCTGCTTGTCTGGGAGTGCTGGTTGCTTGAGTTATGGATAACAGGGGCTTTATTGTATATATATATATATATATATATATATATATATATATATATATATATATATAGATATATATATATATATATATATATATATATATATATATATATATATATATATATATATATACACACACACTCACACACACACATGTATATATATATATATATATATAGAGAGAGAGAGAGAGAGAGAGAGAAAGAGATTAGATATCGATATAGATAGATATATGTGTGTGTGTGTGTGTGTGTGTGTGTGTGTGTGTGTGTGTGTGTGTGTGTGTGTGTGTGTGTGTGTGTGTGCAATTTTTTTTATATGAGAGAAATGTCCTCTACATCCCCCACATACCCTGCTAGTTATATATACTCAGAGATTGCACAACAGCAGGGTAAGGGTAAATTATCTTACCCTGCTCAAAGCAATCTTGCACAAAAAGCAGCTAGCTAAAACACCATTAAGAAAAACCTTCACTCATTCAATCTTGTTTATAGCACTAAAAAGCATTCACTCAACACATATATGTAAAAAAAAAAAAAAAAAAAAATATATATATATATATATATATATATATATATATATAGTCAGTAAGAGAAATAGGGGTATTATTTTTGATTATCCTTATGGATTTTGGATTGCTGCATATTGACTAATGTACAACTAGGTAAATAAAAGTACACCTGTAATCTAAACGTCAGACTCAGTATCGCCAACTCCACTGCAGATGAACCCATTTTCACTAACTTCACCTTTTGCAAACTAGACAAGATTTTTGTAATGACTTTCTAATATCAGATGGTTCAATTAAATAAATTAAAACATAGCACAGAGACCAACATGTCTATTTGTTAATATATCAACAATAGCGTATTTAAAATGGATATCACATTTTCTAATTCCTTTTACTGTTTAAACATATTTAAGAGTAACATATTTAAGAGTAACTTATCTCCCTGAGAATTGTTGCTATCTCTTTAGATTCATATATGACAAAGTTTACTCCATAACTTTGACAGGCACACCTTTAAACTTTATTAACATTATAGTGTTATTCTTATCCACGGATACTTTAAGTAGTTCCTAAGTAAGTTTGTATTTTTGCTGTTTATAACCTGATTAATTTAAGCACAGGATTTATGCACTGAATATGTCACAACTGGAAAGAAGTACAAAATTTACCTAGGCTTGGTCAAATTATATAGTTTTGTTGGTTAGTAATTTCAAATTATATGGTTTTGTTGGTTAGTAATTTGTGTTTAATTAGCAATATTCCAGACTTGATATTACACTGATCTGGCCTCTGCCAGAAGTACTGTGAGAACCACATACACAAGGAGTTTGGAGGCCTCTTGTTCATGGATATTGGAGTCACTACATTTTTAATTTATTATTGATGGCATCAGATATTTCAACATTAATACAACACATCTGTCAGTCAACACAATGAACTAGTAACACAAGACACACCAAAATGTAATGAAACACACTAATACAGCACACCCGTCAGTGTGTATTAGTGTGTTTAGTACATTTTTGTATGTTTTTGGTTACTAGTTTTATCATGTTGACTGACGGGTCAGCTGTATTAATGTGTTTCGGTACATTTTTGTTTGTCTTTTCTTACTAGTTTATCATGTTGACTGATGGGTATGCTGTAAGTATGTTTCAGTACATTTTTATGTGTCTTTGGTTACCATGACAAAGGTGACTCATGTTCAGGAGTCATCCTTACACAACAAAAGGATAAGGCAGGAAAAATAAAGATAAGCATCCTTAGGAAAGATTTCCTGCACACCTTGTGGCAACCATTTATTTACTGATATCCTTCTCAGATTAAGAATCCCAAAGTATAAGTGCCTTCTTTTAAGGGTGAGACTGCAATAATGGTCCAATTATGTGACTTACTCAGCGTCACACAGTACTCAAGTGGAGAGTGCAGGAATCAAACCAACAACTGGGGCTGAAGCTCATTTAATCCTTCTGTTATTGTCTCAGTCCATCCCTGAAGTATTCCTTTGTTCATGACAGACTCTCAGAGGATGCAATGCATAGTACGCATTGTAGTATGAGATTATATTACATCAGTAAGGAATTCTGCATGAAAATACACATCACATGAATTTTATTTAGTATTGTGCCTTGCATGAGCAAGTTCAGAACTGCAGCCCCCCATCCCCATCCCCATCCTCTGAAATCCGGCATGTTATGAGTAGAAAATGAAATGCAGAAAAATTCAAGGCTGAAATGATGTATCTGTTCTCTGAGGCTGTATGTCACATTAAGTGACTCAGTATGTTAATGTTTATGATCTTGTAAATAAATTAAATTGGAAGTTTCAAAAAGTAAGCAAAACCATATGCATTTCTTTCTTTTCTAACACAGTGAGTGTTTCAGTGCTGAGTAATGGTGCTTTAATAAAGAAAAGATGGTCTGAAGGTAGCATGTTATGTCTGTAGTGTTCCGTTTTTTTTCAGACTGTGTATTTGGCCCAGCTAGTCCACTTAGCAAATGCCTGACTTTTTGTACTCTAAGGCAATGGTGTGCATTTTCTGAAAGAGCTCACTACTCTTACATTCCATCCTGTCTACATAACAAAAAACAAACAAATCCTGTCATAACTTTGGTCACATAATACTAAAGTATTATAGAACGTTCACTATGCTACTGTAAACTAAGTTACTTTTCTGCATGCAGGTTGGCACAGCCAAAGAAAAATATTTTGATAAGCACAGAACATTGAAGTAATTCAGAAACTGGGGTAATATAATGAAACTGGCAGGACACCACCACCTACAGGTGATTATTGGGCAGTGCAGATAGTAAAAACTTTACAAACTAAATGTGTGGAAGGTAGTAAGCACTGAGTTAATTCATAACAAATGACACTTACTGGAATTATAATTCTTAAAATTCATTACAGTAATGTCCATATAGAATTTTTCCATTTGCTGTTTCAGGTATTCATAAAATAA
Source organism: Protopterus annectens (assembly GCF_019279795.1). Taxonomy (NCBI): domain Eukaryota; kingdom Metazoa; phylum Chordata; order Ceratodontiformes; family Protopteridae; genus Protopterus; species Protopterus annectens. The sequence continues at coordinate 843,308,283 of NC_056734.1, read as the reverse complement.
TGTATATACTTTGTATGAAGAAAATATGGAAATACACTGATATTTTTACACTGCTATCCAAGTAAACCTTGTGGACACAACTGTCCCGTTTCAGGGGCAACCCAAGAATACTGTCTAGTTAAATGGCTTGCTCAGAGTCATTATCAGACACCTGAAGGTGGGAGGAATCAAATGCTGTCCCTTGATTACAGCAAGCAGCTCAAAGCGTTTTGTCTACAATAACCATCAGCCAGATATGTAGACATAGGAGACCATTACCAATTCCAATTAGTAGTGCTTCAGTTCTCCAATTAGTATGTTTGACAAAACCTTCCTGTACTTCTTTCATGATGCATATTGTGTTAAAGAATTTCATCTAAGATCTTTTAAACAAACCCAGTTAGTAGAAGGCAGAATTTCTTACTCTCAAATAGCTATACTAAATGTACTTATCAGTTTATCTGTCAATCTATGCAAACACACACACACACGCACACACACACACATATGTGTGTGTGTGTGTGTGTGTGTGTGTGTGTGTGTGTGTGTGTGTGTGTGTGTGTGTGTGTGTGTGTGTGTGTGTGTGTGTGTGTGTGTGTGTGTGTGTGTGTGTGTGTGTGTGTGTGTGTGTGTGTGTGTGTGTGTGTGTGTGTGTGTGTGTGTGTGTGTGTGTGTGTATGTGTGTGTGTGTGTGTGTGTGTGTGTGTGTGTGTGTGTGTGTGTGTGTGTGTATATATATATATATATATATATATATATATATATATATATATATATGGTTTGCTATTTGGAAAATCAAAAAAATGTTCCATCATTTGATCAAATCAGTTTTCCAAATCTGGTAATATAAAATTACCAAAATGTCAGAAATGCTAAGCATGGAATCGACATTCGAACACAGGAAGTTCCAATGTCGAAAGGCCATGTTACCAGTAATGTTTTTGCAGGGGGCAAGCCTCCCTACACCTCCCACACCCTCTGCATATTATATATTACAACTCTGAGATAGCACTACACTGAGGAAAAGGGTAATTTTCCCGATCCCCACTGTAGTACAATCTGTTATCAGAACGTCAAATACACATTAGTGAATGTATGCTACTATTTGTTAATGTGCATTCGAACATTTTTCAGAACAGCATTATGAAAACTGGAAAAGATGCATTCGACCATCCCAGTTTCACATTAAGTGCTGTTTCACATTTTAATAGGTTTATATTTTTTTGAGAATAATTTTAATATATATCTTGTATCCCACTTTCATCTTATGAAGTGTTTTTAGTCATTTTATTACTCATAACTGAAACATGCAACAGACTTCTGAAAATGGAATAACTTTAAAATGTCTTTTTTATTAGTGCATGCTTGTGAAAAGGCATCCTGAAACATGCCTAGTATTTAACATAAGGTTTATACAGTCTTATTAGAGGTAGTCAGTTTCTATCCCTATACCTTACTGTAAAGGTCCTTGGTGTGAAATCTTCATAAAGAAGTTATACAATAGAAAGACATAAATTGCCCTAAGTGACACAGGTATTAAGAGGCACAAGTTTGGAAATAAACTACTAAAAAGGAGTAATTTAAGCCTCAGACCAAATCAACTGGTACGCTTACTCCACTGACAGTTTAAAGACTGAAGAGCCTTTCTGCTTATCTGCTTTTTACTCTCCATTGCTTCTCTATATGAATACAATACATTTTATAACACCCAGTGTGCTAATTCCATGTGTACATCTTCAGTGTTACATTAATGTGTGCACGAGCAAAACACCAGACTATTAATGTGTGCACACATAAAGTATCAGACTATTAATGTGTGCATGTGCAAAATACCAGACTATTAATGTGTGCACATGTAAAGTATCAGACTATTAATGTGTGCACAAGTAAAGTATGAGACTGTTAATGTGTACACGAGCAAAATACCAGACTATTAATGCGTGCACACATAAAGTATCAGACTATTAATGTGTGCACAAGTAAAGTATGAGACTATTAATGTGTGCACGTGCAAAATACCAGACTATTAATGTGTGCACATGTAAAGTATCAGACTATTAATGTGTGCACAAGTAAAGTATGAGACTATTAATGTGTGCACAAGTAAAGTATGAGACTGTTAATGTGTGCATGTGCAAAATACCAGACTATTAATGTGTGCACATGTAAAGTATCAGACTATTAATGTGTGCACAAGTAAAGTATGAGACTGTTAATGTGTGCACGAGCAAAATACCAGACTATTAATGCGTGCACACATAAAGTATCAGACTATTAATGTGTGCACAAGTAAAGTATGAGACTATTAATGTGTGCACGTGCAAAATACCAGACTATTAATGTGTTCAAATGTAAAGTATCAGACTATTAATGTGTGCACACATAAAGTATCAGGCTATTAATGTATGCACACACAAAATGCCAGACTATTAATGTGTGCACACATAAAGTATCAGGCTATTAATGTTTGCACACGCAAAATACCAGACTATTAATGTGAGCACATGCAAAATGCCAAACTATTATTGTATGCACACGTAAAGTATCAGACTATTAAGGTATGCGAACGTAAAGTATCAGATTATTATTGTGTGCACATGTAAAATACCGATCCCTGAGAGACTCCACTTGTGACTGGCCTCTTTGTAGAGGTGGATTCCGCAATTGTAATTTCCTTGGTCCTGTCTGTGAGCCAGTTGGCTATCCACCAGGTGACATACAGGTTTGTACCTAACATCTTGAGTTTGTCAACAATGCCTGCATAGGATATTGTGTCAAATGTCTTGTCCATTTCAGGGTAGGCAGTGTAAACCATTTTGCCCTCATCCATTGCTTTGGTGACCTTCTCAAAGAAGTCCACCAGGTTGAGTAGGCATGACCTGCCCTTGACGAAACCAAACTGGGTTGGGTCCAGTGTCTGGAGATTTACTATATCACTATTGATCCTTTCCATGACAATTCTTTTCATGGTTTTGCATAAAAGACTAGTGAGACTTATGGGTCTGTAGTTTCCAGGGTATGTAGATGGCTCACCTTTGTGCAGAGTGATGACTGTTGCTGTTCTCCATTCATGAGGCATGAAGCCTGTTTGGAGGCTACAGTTAAACAGCAATTCCAGAGGGCCTGATAGGTCATGTTTCGTACTATTTAGAATGCATCATGGGATATTGTCTGGACCCATTGATGTAGTGTTTTTGGCATTAGAGAGAGCATTAAGGACCTGTTCCCTAGTGATAGCAGGGTGAGTCATATCTGATGGTATTTCCTGAGGGAAGGTTGAGGGGGAGAGAGCGGTAAAGTTGGAGCAGAATTTATTGGCCAGTAGATTTGCTATATCTTCTGGCTCAGTATAGATGGCTCCATTTACAATGAGCTCTGCCTGTAATTGTGTATTGCCTTTGAGGTTGTGGACATAGCTAGAATACCTTGTTGTTGCCCTTGGTCTGGGAGGCCAAATTTACCTCAAATTTGTCTTTGGTAAACTTTAGTTATCCTCTGAGTTGTCTTTCTAGTTTGATGAGAGTGCTTTTATCCTACTGGGTGCTGCGCCTCCTAATTTTTGCCATGATTTTCTTCCTTCTGTTATACCTGTTATGCCTCTATGCAGCTATTAACATGCTTGCATAGGGTTTCTGTGAACAGTTCTGCACAGGCAGCTGTGTTCTCAGGGTTTAGGGGGGCTTGAAATTTGCCATGTTATCACTAAATAGCATTTTTTTCTGAATATTCCAGGTTTAGCTGGAGGTCAAGGATTTTTTTTTTTACTTCAAAGGAGACCATTCTGTGGTCTGACCTTATCAGAGAAGACATTACACTAGGGGGTGTGCAGCACACACCCATATTAATAAGGACCAGATCCAGCATGGTTGCACCCCTGGTTGGTGTGTTGACAATCTGGTCCAGGTAGTTTGTGTTTACAAAATCCAGGAATCTCTGTGCCTGTACATTTGGTGTTGTATAGGATTCCCAATTAACAGTGTGGTAATTAATGTCACCCTTGAATATGGTATTAGGTTGTACAGCGAGTGTTTCCAATAAGATTAAACACATGGTATAGGTTTCCTGCATCATAAAGGGGGACCTATAGCTTGCAAGGAAGTGGTATTGGATTTTGCCTATGGTGATTTGAACATAGAGCAGCTCAAGTGCAATATCCTGTTTGACCAGCCTTGAAATATAGTTATTTTTTATGTAAATCGAGACACCTCCACCTTTAGTCCCAGCCTGTGTAGTAGCTGGTCTAAATCTGTGGAAGGCATTATAACCCTTGCACTGTCGGTATGCTCTCCATCCCTTTCAACCATGTTACCGTGACTGCACAGATATCAGCATTCTCTAGGCTGAAGAGAGCTTCTAGGGAGTAGAGTTATTTGTTTAGACTACTAGCATTGAGCAGTAACACCTTTAGATTTTCTTGGTTTTGATTTGCTATGTCAGAAGTACTTTCAGATTGGCATTGCCTACAAAAGGCACTAGGGGGGAAGACAATGTTTTAGCTAGAAGGGAGAGGTGCAAACCATACCTGTCAAAGCAGTGTGGTCTGTTGACTATCTCCTTCCATGCTTATATTGCACTCTCTTAGAATGACACCAGAAATTAAGCCAATTATTAAAGTCAGTTATTTTCTGTTCATATTGTGGCATCATCCTTGAAGAAGGTAAAATGCTGCCCAATGTTAGACTCATACGAGCCTGGGACACATATTCCAAGAGCTTCGTTATGTCTCTTCATACAGTCTAGGGAGGTATATTTCAGGTAATTTATAACCACATGGACTATAACTGAGTCACACTGGTACTTGTGGTCCAGTGACTTGAGTCCATGCATAGTGTGGCGGATCCTAGCCCCTGATAAGGTACTGACTGTGACTTTCTCCTTACTCAACCTGGTGAGAGGGACATCAGGGTGTCTCACGATGGAGTCTCCAATGACCAGAATGTTGGATTGTGTGGTGGCTTGCCTCATGGGCTTAGAAATAGAGGCTCCATGAGATGTGGCTGTCTGTGCTGATGTGCATGCTGTTTTGAAAGAGTGCATTTGGGGCTGCTGAGGGTATTTGTTATGTGTCCTTTTTCTAGGAGATCTTCGGGGTTTAGGAAGGATACATACATACATACATATATATATATGTGTCTATATATATATGTGTGTATATATATATATATATATATATATATATATATATATATATATATATATATATATATATATATATATACACAACTACATATATATATATATATATATATATATAACTACATATATATATATATATATATATATATATATATATATATATAAAAGGTACCAAAGTCAAGTTTATAAAATAAAGACGTTTACTGTAAAGTTAAAGAAAACGTCAATGGTAAAGACTTTTCTAATGCAAACAAGTACACCTAGGGAAATAACTTTCTGTAATGGCAACCAAAACAGCACACACTAAATACCCTTGTTGTCTGCAAGTCACAGAGTCACACAAACAAATGGGTCTGAGTCTCTCAGACGAAAAGCAGTATTTCTCTTTAGGGCAGGAATTAATGTCAACAGCACACAGGTCCCACAACTAACTCTCTTCTCTCTGGTTTCCTTTGTAGGAAGATATCCAGGTTTCCTCAGGGATAGTCCACAACAGTTCTTCTTACTGCAGCATGTTACCTAGGATTGATGTTCCAGTCATACAAGCCTCCTATATTAGAAGTCAGATTCACTTTGAATTGGTAGGGCTATAGCCATCTTCCTGTACATCACTGAACTGCATAGGTGTTTCTATTAACTGAACCATGCAGAAATCCTCTCTGCCTAATATACAGTGATAACTAGTCACTTTGGTGACTACAGCTCATGTGACACAGGTTTGATTAGTTGCTCAGGCAACTGCCAAAGCAGCACAGAGTGATAGTCATGCCTATGTTGGGCAGCTGGTCATTCATCGATGACACTCCCTAATGCAGGAGTGGTATAAAGAATGGAGTTACCCTCGGAAAATGGTCAATGATTGTAGGAAGCATGTCCGCCCTTGGTGGGAGGGTGTTCGTCAATAACAATCAATAAGGGGAGGCATGGTCCAAAGTGGGGAGTTGCCTTCGGACATAATCAATGAGCACAGGAGGCAGCATTGTGAGTAAGCAGGGCATATAAAAGAAACACCCGGATGGATTCAAAGAAGGCTGAGCCCACAGGATGACCATAGGATCCATGACCAGCATCATCAATACCAAAATAGTCTGGGGGGTAGGAGATTAGGTGTCAGGTTTGACATGGACCTGGGACATTCTGGAGCCAGGCGAGTAATATGAAGTAAGGAGGGACTAAAAACAAAATATAAACACACACACACACACACACACACACACACACACACACACACACACACACACACACACACACACACACACACACACACACACACACACACACACACACACACACACACACATATATGGACATACAATGGTAACTGATAATTTAAAACAGCAGTATTATTTACAGTCATTATACACAATGCTTACATTATTTTAAGGTAACAGCTGTTTACAATATCTGTACAGAGTATTTACATCATTTTGAAATACCATTCTGATGAGGACCACAGCATTATGTTACAGTGACCCTTCAGTTTAATCCAACAGTTGAAGGTCTGACAGATGGGCTGCAAGCCCTAGACTGGCCATTTACAGTATGGCGGATTACACTTGGCCTGGGTTTACACTATGAATTTAAAAGGTTACAAGGAAAGTCTCCATCTGCATAGTTTTGTGTTCCCATCCTGCTGTCTATTCAGTCACAATAGTAGGGCATGACCTGTGGCTAGTGTGTATTCTCAGCTAAAAAGGTATTTTTTTAATGACAATAGTTCTAACCTGATTGGCAAGCATTCCCTTCCAATAGTGGAAAACCTGGTTTATATTCTACTGAACATTTGATTTAAAAGAGTTATGAGATGTTCTTCCCCATAACAAGTCTGTGATGACATTGTCCCTAGGCCTGTCTCTGACACACCCATATATGCATATCTGATGCCCACCAGATGTGAGAGTTGCAGTGTACAGCAGTATTGGTTATTGCCAAGCATTTTGTTCTAGTCAGGATTTTTCAACAATAAATGTGTCACTGGAAGAGTATTGTTTAAACATGTTTGTTTTTTTTCTTTGTTTCTTTGCATGTTTGCATATTGTTTAAACATATTAGTTTTGTTTATTTATTAATTTAATTATTTGCTTGCTCATTTGCATATTCAAGCATGTGTTTGCTTTGTTTATTTATTTGCTGTTTGTTTGTTTATTTATTTACTTAGTTCAGTATGATGACCAGGATAGTTCACCTAGGCTACCAGTACTCTCTTTTCAGTGGAGGGCCAGGGAGAAACTCTACAGTATCAAAGTTATTTTACATTTCTCACAAAGTAGACATAGATGGATAAAGCCCTGACTAGACCACAAGTGACCTGGATTCAGCTACTGGCTTGGACATGTGCGTTGCTGGCAGGGAAGACAGGTTTGATTGTCCTGGGAAGGGAGGAAGGAGTAGTATGTGCATTGTTCACACAACATAAGTGAATCTCCCTGATGATGGCTGTGAAAAACCATCACAGATTACATATAGATATATATATATATATATATATATATATATATATATATATATATACTTACCTTTGACAAAATGCACTAATGTCATCACCAAATTCTGCACATCAGCACGGTACTACACATTCGCTGAGAATGAATCTTGGTGCATGCAAAAACTTTTGAACAAAAAGCTAAAAGAAAACATTCTTTTTTGCAATGGGGCAAGCCCTCCTGCACCCTCCACACCCTCTGCTCATTATATATAGTAACTCCAAGATTGCACAGTTCTCAGGGAAATGAAAAATTACCCAGCCCCACGAATTATCCAATTACTAATTTAGTCAACCGGTATTGACCATCTCTTTAGCAAACCAAACTGTGTCAACTAAACAGATGTCAGCCAAAGCACCATTTGATAAAAGTAGCAAATGCATATATATATATATATATATATATATATATATATATATATATATATATATATATATATATATATATATATATATATATATATATATATATATATATATATATATATACAGAGAATGAGAGTGAGCGTGAGAGGTTATGGCATTAAAGATCATGTGCAATGGTAGTACCTTACCTTTTTAACAGCTTGTATATAATATAATATAGTGGATTCCAGTGGGTCTAGACTATAGAACTGCCTTCATAGAGCAAATATATGAAGATCTTTGCAAAAAATATATTTCTTTTCATAGTTTAAAATTCCGTCAAAATCAGGGTTAGTACCAGGAGGTTGGTGAATACTTGCATGCTCCCACGTCTGACGTAAGGTCAAGGTGCAGATGGTTTCCCACTCACCTTCACGTGTAAAAAAAAGGAAAATACACAGTCAAGAATGACCACTGTGATAAAATTAATATTTAATGAATGCACAAAGCTGTTCAGCTGTATTCATTAAATATTATTGTGCAAGTGTTCATTCTGTCCCTTTTTCCTTTTCTGCTGTAGGAAGCAGCAATGAGTAATAACAAGGTTAGAAAATAAAAAGACGTACATGTTTCCTTTAATAACTATAGTAGGGAAATGGGACAGTGAGTATAACAGCAACCCAAAGTAATATAAGAAATAATATTCTGCAAGGTGGAATTAAAGACAAAAAAGCTTCTACCCCCAACAAGATGCCACAAGAGAACTGCCACCACAGCAGGACAGCCAGATGGAGAACGAGATGGCAGAGACAAATAATTAATTTGTAAGTCCAATTTTCACAAAAAAAAGCATTATTGTATGTATAAGTGGACTTAGGAGCACCACTAGCAACTAGCTATCCTTCTTAGAATGGTCTAAGCTGAATGGTCAGGTTATGCGTTCAGGTTTGTCTGTGTGCACATGATCCTTAAATGTGAGACGGATTAATGTTACAGTGAAATTAAGTTGAAGGTCCCTTGTTAGGTGTATTTCTGGAAGAAAAGAGGTAGTGATGATAAATACACTGCTTTGGGTGCAGGCATATAGTTTATGAGGTAGACAGAGTGGAGGTCCAGTGCTGTGGTCCTTAACTGGAATTCTGTTAATGCACGTTTAGTACCTAATAACAGAGGCAGGACTGGTTATTTTCCACAAGGGTGGGAGAATCTGTTGTTCATAGGTTCAGAGGCAAGTGCTAGGCTAGATGCCCCTGCAGGCCATATTAAACCTAGCCGATTTCCCTTTCAAAGGTCAGAATTAAAACCTGTATCTTGCGTCTGTGAGGTAAATACCTTAACCATTTGCCAACCCCAACCTTAATGTGTAGGTGCTGTTTTAAAATGGATACAAATTCTTCGTAGTTAGATGCAGCATGAATTTATTCTGTCAGGCTGCACTGAGACGCACTGGGGTAAAGGTCTAAGTAATTACCCTGACTGCTGCCTTGTTTCTCCCCACCCCATGTCCCCATTATATCCATGGCAACTGAATAAGATTTTCAAGCATGGAAGGGATGACGTAGTGCAAGCAAATGGGCCAAAAAGTACTCAAAAAAATTATAATAGAAAGCAAATCCAATGCAGTTTAAACAAATAGTATAACATTGGTCCAATAGGTAAGCCTAATATCCACAATACACAGAAAGAAAAAACATGGAGACATTCTATTTGCCTTTTGTTACTCAGTGGTTTAGAATTCTGTCACTGAATCAATTAAGTTGGATGAGGAATGCCACCCCATTTACATATCAGATATGTCATGCCATTATAGCAAGTGATTCTGTCCCAGTGCATTTACATAATTAAGGAGTGATAGCAGTCCTGTAATCTAGAACCACTGGAGTCCACTATATTATATTATATAGCCTCATTATTCTATGTTTTCTCTCCTAATGCACCTCACTAAAAAATTCTTTGTTCCTGTTTCCCCTTTTGTATCTTGTCTTTGCGTACAACAGTGCAACCATGTAGTTCTGTTTTATCATTTGCTTCTGAATGGCTGATGCCTCGGTCTTACATTGCTTCACCTGCCCTAGTTTATTAAGTTTCCTGTTATACATTAGTACTTATAATGCCTTTTACTTATCTCTTACCTTATTGTTAAGAGTATTGCATTAACTTAGGCTGAACACCATCTTATTCTACAGTAATACATGTTTAGCAGTTGTCTTGTTGGCTGTAATGTAACTTAATTACATGATATTAATATTATGTGTTTTCCTATATTCACAGTTATAAGCAATGAGTTATGGAGTGTTTCTTCCCAGGCCAACAGCTGGGTAACATGACCAACAATGAAAATAATAAAAGTGGTAACAGGATTTATTTCATAAATGTTGGTGTTCCGTTGTTACAAATGATCAAAAGATGCAATGGTACAATTAAATGGTTTACGAGGCAATACATGTGCTATAGAAAAGAGAAGGCTACGGGAACAGAACCTAAAGGAAACAACTAACTAATGTAGTCAGAAAGACTAGAACTAGGAGAGGGAATGGAGCTGTTAAATGTGTGCTTTCACTTATTAATGAAGGCACAGTGTGTTCTAGAGAACTTTTAAAAATAACAGAGGAAATGTCAGAGTTCAAA